>NW_024610104.1:552500-567500 GCF_016920785.2 Ixodes scapularis | reverse complement strand
GACGATGGTTGTTGAAAGTTCTTTTTACATGATGCTTGATGTTTTAACAGTTCTATGGTCGAATTATGGATCTGGACGGCTTGCTGGATGATGGTCGGCGGTAGTTGGTTCTTGATTACAGGCTTCTTGAGGAATAAACAATTTTATGGTCGAATCGGGGTTGCTGTCTGTCTTCAGGTGGGGATCGCGAGGGTGCTGAAAAGAAAGGCCTTCATTAGTCTCCCCCCTCCCCTCCCCTTTTTGTGTTCCTACTCCCTCTTTACCTGTCCTCCCTTTGTCTTTTGACCGGAGGCCCCCATGGTCCCGGCATATGGCCCTGTCCCTCGGCCGTAACTCTGGTCGTCCCCCCCTCGTCACTCTCTCAACAAGGGGAGGGAACTTCCAGAGCACAGGGTCGGGGCTTTGTCCCCCTGGCCCCCACACCTACTAAATCAGAGAGGCCGGTCTCCCGGCCTCTCCGCCCCAGCAGGCTGCCTGGGCTGTGGCTGTGGAGCGGGTCCGGCGGGGGCACCGCTATCATCGACCGAGGCCTTGGGGGCAGTGTATGCGGCAGTCTTATGTTTGGTTGAGCGTATACATTCGTGTTATTTGTAGGTGTCCCCATTATACTAGTTTCTGTAAATGGTTCCCGGGCCGAGACAAGCGGCCCTGCTCTTCCCGAGCTTTGAGCCGCGTCCAGTGGGCCCCTCCCCTCCACCCATCTGCTGAAGGGGCGGGCCAACCTGAACGCCCATCTGCGGGGGCGGCGCTTACGCCTGTACTCGCGCCACGTCTCCATTGCTGTTGTGGTGTAGGCTACTTCGTATCGTATTATATGTTATGTGGGAGTGCCAGAGAGGGCCACAGAAATCCCCGCGCCCCCAGCGCGCACCCGACCCACGTCCCACCGCTGCCTCACGGCCCCCGAGGTGCCCGCTGCTCGCCCCTTGTGGCCAAGGAGCCGCAGCGGGCACTGCATGTCTTAATGACAGCCCCATCCGACCGGAGAAGACAGCAGCAAACCGCGGGCCCAGCCCGCACCCCGAGCGCGGGAACCCCCAGGGCCCCCAACACTACCTGGTCTGTAGGAGTTAATGTATGAAGGTGGCCGCAAACCTCCCCAGATGGCCCTGCTCTTGGCATTGGGTTGCCAATGTGCTGGAGCTCGAGTACCTCCACTCCATGGTGAGGGGCTATTCACCGTTGCCTCACCCCTTCTGCCTGGGCACGTGTTGCGTGTCGGAAGGTGCAGAGCACTTTGCACCTGTGGTGCGGGCGGGGACGCTCACCGATTATTGCACTGTGCCCGCTTTTTCCGACAGGCAATCACTTTTTTGTTATGTTAGCCCTCTTCGTTCTAATGTGCCTAATTTTGCCCCAATGAGATTTAACATTTCTCCAATCAGTTTAAGAATTTTTTTGGTTTTTTAGAATGTTAATTTTATCTTTATCCGTGACAGTGGTCACTTTGCCGGGCAATAATCTGTGCACTTGTTCCGCGAGAGGTGTTAGTAACGGGCATTCATTAAGATAGTGTAGGAAATTAACGCACTGCCTCCCGCAGAAGCAGTTTTGGTCGGGAGACAGTTTCACTCTATAGAGGTAATAAGGCAGCCTGCCATGATTGGTGACGACCTGTGAGACGTAAAAGTTTGCTGGAAAATTGTCTGGTATATCGTATATACTAGGGATCCATGTACTCAATTCGGAGTTTTGCCCCTCCTCTTTCCATCGCTGATCCCATTCTTTAAAGAGTTGAATTTTGATTTCTTTTTTGACATAGTTTTTTCTCATGGGTAACGCTACCGGTTCTCCATGAGTTCGCGCTTTATTTGCTAGTTTATCTGCCAATTCGTTTCCCTCCACCCCAGTGTGGCCTTTCACATGCATTAGATTTATACTATGCATTGTTCGAATTGTTTTAATGGTATTTTTTATGAGTTGAATTATTAAATGGTTATTGTGGGGGTTAGCTAGCATACATGGGTAAATTACTTTCAAAATGTAATTTAATTACAATTACAATTACTTAGCTGCCAAAGTAGTTTAACTACAATTACAATTACTACTACGCGAAAGTAGTTCATTACAATTACAGATTACTTTTTAAAAGTAATGCAATTACTTTACAATTACTTATTTGTGAGAGTTACCCCCACCTTGGGCCATATAACTGTAAACGAGTTATATGGCCGCTGTATAAATGGCACGCATTGTACTTTCTTTTATAAAATTTGTTAAATAGATTATAGAACTTAATATTTTGGAGTAATGAACTCCTGCGTTCTTATATTGTCAAAAAATAAAAAAATAAATGGCGACAAAATTCACAGGTGCGAGGTGAATCTCCTTAGAGCTTATGCAAATGGTATCCAAGTCAAACCAACAAAAATAAACTTAAAAAATAATACAAGGAAACGATTATGCGACACTACTGGTATCATAAAACTCACGTAAAAATGGCTAATAAGAGAAACTTGTAAACAACGTCAAACATTTAAAGAATACGACAACTTACGAAAACATTTCAGCCACGATGATTCGCTGCCTCTCCGTGTCTGTGGACTTGTAACATGCCGGATGTGGGTAACCGGAGCACGCGAACTGTGGTCGCTTCCACAAAACTAGTGTCACAATAGCAACAACTCTATTGCCAGGGATTCTGGGTTAATTCAGTGCACGGTAACACCCAAAAAGCTCCTGAGATAGATAATAAACTTAGGATCGTCATGTAGCTAATCATTAGGATAGCAATGATTGTATCGATGTTATGCGTCTTATAAAGAAGACCGCTTTGAATTTAGCTTGGCAAGAACAACATCGAAAAATTAATGATACACTGTAAACGACTTCATTTTCGCGAATCGCCCACAATTCGCGAAAAATAAGTCCCGCGAGCAATTCCGGTAAAATGTAAACACATTGGAATCTATATTGCGACCCCACCGCGTTACGAAAATTAGAATCCGCGAATTATTCTAAAACTGCGGCCTCTTTGGTGTCTCGATTTCGTGAGTTACTTGAGCGTGTTTCAGTTGGAAGATATAGGCGAGCCATTAATATTTTTCTAACTATTAAGTATTATTGAAAGTGACAAAAAAGTTGCCTACCTGCTAATGTTTGCGGAAATTAGAGCTCGCCTTTCGGTTTGTTGAATTTGTTTTCAGAGACGGTGCGTAGAGTTTGCACCTCACGATTATATTTTTTACATAGCTGCTAATCTGTATAAAGAATTTTTCGTAACAAGGCCCCGGCAGCCTTTCCTTTTCCATTGTAGATAAGACTGTTGCTGGTTCTCAATGCATAGCAGCACTGCGCGCCTAGGAACGGTTCCACAGGCCAGGACGAGAGGACAACTCGTGGAGGGTCACGATAGAGGTGTAAAAACAAAGTGCAAGCCAAGCCCTCTATAAAAAAAACAACCTTCAACGAACAACATATGTAAAAACAAGCTCCCTACAGTCTAAAGCCGCGGTTTGTAAGTTTTGGAATCTCGTCCAATCAGGCTGACAAACGGTTGAAAGGGTTAGGTAGAGCGAACACTAAATAATGAAGATTTATACAAAAAGGTAGACGAGGATTGGGAGAAGGAAGAGCAGTGTAGCAACAACAGTTGGAAGTAAGGCAGGGAGAGTCGTGTTAATGAGACCTGCTGCTTCCTTGCTTCTTCGCCTCGATGTTAGAGTAGCACGGTAGCACGACTTACTGTCAGTGGTACCAAAATACGAGATAGAGAAGGAGGACGTGAAAAAACTCATAAAGAAAAGAGAATAATTTCATGAACAAAAAAGTCCCCAAACTTGACTGAAATATGTAAGCGAATATGCTAGCGGCGAAGACGCGTAAGGAGAACCTCGAACCTCCCCGCCTCGACCGGATGATGTGATCAGAGCCAACCAGCTCGACTTCGACCCGCGATGCCCCCGTGTCGGAATGAGAAATAAGAAAGACCCCTAGAAAACAGGAGCAACAGGAAGCGAACGAGACGAAGAGTCAGATTCAACTACGACGGGAACGAAAACGGACGCGAATGTAGCCCTCATTTATCAAATTATTTCTCAAATTCTTCATTAAATCGTTTTACAGTCTGCAAAATCCTTCATTTCGTTCTATCCCAGCCTCTCTTTCCCGTTTCTCCTTTCCCTCCTTTTGAGCAGGTTGGGATACACTCTCTTCACTGTCGCTTTGGCTGTACTGTCGTCTCCGATAGTACAGCTTTTCCCCCCTGGCCATGGCCAGGGGAGAAAAGCGCCGCCGCCGCAAAATCTCGCTAAAGTAATTGGAATTGTGCATGAAATTTAGCAATTACTGACGCTAGAAAGTAATTAAATTACAATTACAATTCCTTTTAGCCAAAAGTAATTATTATAATTACAAATTACCAAGAAAAGTAATTAAATTACAGTAATTCAATTACTGTAATTTAATTACTACCCAAGTATGTTAGCTAGGGCCTGCAGTGTGGATAAGCTATCCGTGAATAGGTTAAAGGTTGTACTGTTTTTAAAAGTTGATATGTATTCCAGACTTTTCAGAATTGCAATCATTTCGGCATCATATATTGTTGCGTGCTTTTCTAATTTGTACATTGCTTTCTTATTTGATTTTTCCGATTCATCTAGTATTATAAATGCTGCTCCTACCGTCTGGTTACAGACAGATCCATCTGTGAAGATGTTAAGCTGAGCAGTGCTAGGCGCTTTTTTAAAGAATGATACAGCTGTTTTTTCTGTTGGGTGCGTATCCCAGGGATCTAACAGTTTTTGGATTTTTTCCGTCTCCCAGGTCGTCCCAAGTATAGTGTGGTCACTGTTTCTCTGAAACAAGTGAAATGACGCGGCTTCTTTATCGAGTGTTAGTGCTATTGGCATAATGTTTGAGAGAATATTAAGGTTGATATTGCTAACGGTGCGGTATGCTTTAGTTATTTTCAAAAGCGGCGTTCTTTGTACTGACTGTAGCTTTCTGGCCAAGTGCGAATTGTTTGTATTTTTCCACCATACGGGGGCGGCGTACGTAATTGCTCGTTCTATTCCTCTGATATAAATGTCTCTGAATTGTGTCCCCTTGATGCCCCAGTTGACTCCGGAAAACATGCCGAGGGCTTGGGTGCTTTGAGTTATTTTAGATTTTAGATATTCTGCATGTGCCGTGAATGTCAGTTTTGAGTCGAAAACGACCCCGAGGATTGCGACCTCCCAATTTAATGGTTGGTACTCGTTTTTTTATACCGATCTCCAATATCAAGAACTTCGCACTTGGCCGGGTTAAAGCTTAGCCTTTTTTCATCTCCCCATTCTTTAATAAGGTTTAGCGCCCGGTTTGCATTGTCCTCCAGTTCTTTCCGTGATTTTCCCGTCACTATTAGGGTTACGTCGTCAGCAAATGCCTGAATCGTTATATTGTTTTCGAATCTTTGTTGAAGAAGATCCGCAATAACAACATTGAAAAGAAGTGGACTGGGGGGTGAACCTTGCGGACACCCCTTTACTGAGCCGATAGTAATTTTTTCGCTTTTTGTTAAGTAGGACATTTTGCGGTTTGTCAAAAAGTCTCGAACCAAAATGAAGAGATTTCTGGGGCAGTTGTTTTCTCTTAGTTTGTTAATTACTACTGGGGCCCAGAGCGAGTTGAAGGCTCCCTTGATGTCCAGAGACACCAAGATTGCCCCCTTCCCCTCCCTCTTGACGTCCTCCAGCTTAGTTTTAATTTTGTATAACGCGCTTACTGCAGACTTTCTGTGGGTAAAGCCAAATTGGTTTTCATGAAGTAGTTTCTTAGAGTGTAAGAAATGGTACAGCCTATTGTTAATTAATTTTTCTAATACTTTACCAAAGATGTAGTTCAGACAGATCGGTCTATATCCGGAGGGACTGTCAACCCTAACTGTCTTTTTGAGTAGTATTATTTTTCCTTCTTTCCATTCAGCGGGGAAATAACCAAATTCCAGACAGGCGTTGAAAATTTTAAGAAAGAGTTCTTTAAAGTTGTTGTAGATTGTTCTCAGAAAAAAGGTTTTGATATTATCAATTCCTGGTGCAGTTGTTAATTTCAATTTAGCCAAAACAGCATCTACCTCTGCTGAAGTGAATGGTATGTCATTGATTGTATTGATATCTTCGAGTGACATGAGACGCACGTTGGTCTCATGTGCCGAGTCGCTGTTTGGGTCATCTTCCTCGAATAGCGTTGTTAGGATAAAACGTACTGTCTCTGCCAGACTTTTCGTCCCAACTCCATCTGGTAACACGAGAGGACAAAGCACTACCGGGCGTTTAAGTTTGTTAAGTGCTATCTTATATGGGAGGGTAAAAACATTATTGCCGTGGATGACACCGCAGAACTCTTTAAAAGAGCTCTGCTTTGCATCCTTTATGTTGCTTTTATAATCTTTGTGCGCTTCATAATAGGATTTCTTAAAGTGATCTCTATTGTTATTTTTGCAATTTTGATATCTGCGCCGAAGCGCCCGAATTTTTTTACGTTCGATAGAAAGTTGTGGGGTCCACCATTTAACTTCATTTGCTCGATAGGTAACTACCTTGGAATATATTTCCGTAAGTTCTTCAATTTTGTCATAAAATGTTCTAATTACATGCTCTAAATGATTTTTGGATACGAGAGGTCTGCTTGACATGTCCCTAAGCCAGCGGTCTTTTATTAATTTGTCTATAACCTTTATCTCGCCTGTTTTTGTTAGTCTTTTGACTGGGCACCTGTTTCCAAAAGCTGTAATTTTGATGTAGCTGTGGTCGCTGCCTGAAGGAGTGTCCAAAACCTTCCAATCCGAAATGTGTCCTAATGTGTGTCCATTTACAATAGTTAGATCAATCCAACTTTCGCCGTTTGGTGAGGCGAAAGTTGGGGACGAGTTTCTGTCATTGATCCACACTAATTCTAAGCTTATAAATAGGTCTGCTAATTCCTCTCCTCTCTGGTCTAATCTCTGTCCCCCCCAGCTGGGGTTTTTCGCGTTAAAGTCTCCTAATAATATAAGTTTTTCTGATTTGTGCTGTTCTACAACTTCGGTGATTATTTGCAGCCAAGGTGTTATGTCGTCATCAGGTGGTATATAAACGTTTGCTAGCACAAACGTTTGGTTTTCTGTGTTACAGCGGACCACTAGCAGATCTCTCGCTACGGTAATAGGAAATGCATCGCAAAAGTTATCGTGAATTACCATTGCGACTCTGGGTTTTGTTTCGAATGCTATGACATTATCTTTAATGCTGAATCCCACAACCTTGTTTTTAAGATAATAAGGTTCCTGGATGCAGGTGATGCGTTGCTTAATTTCCATAGTATCTATCTTAAGTTGGTCTATAGCTCTTATACAGTGATTTGCATTAAACTGCAGGATATCTACTCTGCTATCCGAGCTGGACATAGTTAGTGTTTTAAGTTAATGTATGGTCAGCTCAAAAGCGGGAAAAGATAACTATTGAATTCGAGCTATGTACCTATGAATGCTTGGTAAAGGGGCTTTTAGTAGGCTAAATATCGTCGAGCCTGCTGCTCCTTCTCAAGCAGGGCCCTGCATGCCCTCGAACCAAACGAGTGTTCGACGTGAAATCTCGTCTTGAACTTCTCGTTGCTCCGAACGCATGCACGGCACCGCTTCTCAATTGCCCTGCAGTTGACCCCGGGGTGGTCGCCGGAACACTCAGTGCAGGCCGAGGACTGGTCTTTGCACACTTTAGCTGTGTGGCCATAAGTGCAACACTTCGTGCAGCGCCGGACGCCAAGGTTCTCATAAACGGGGCAGGACGTCCATCCGAGATACACCCTCCTCTTTTGGAGGAGGATGTCCCTCGTCTGGGGCCCAACCTCCAGAATATGGACCATGGTGCCCGATGCTGCCCGAAATGAGGCCACGACCTTGTTCTGGTCTTCGGTTGGGAGGTCGTTCATTGAGGTTAGGGTCTCAACTAGGTCCGCAGCTTCCACCCCTGGGTCAACCCCCACAATCTTGACCTGTGGGGCCCTTTTTTCTGAGCGCCTAGTTGTAAGCTTCGACGCGGTTACCGCGTTGGCCTTAATGGCCTCCGCGAGGCGGTCAAGCCCGGCCGCGTTATGACCGAGGACAATTGCCCCCCCTCTCACTTGCTTAATTTCGACGCTGCCGAGTCCGAGCTCCAAAGGCTTGAAGGTAGTACGCAGCAGGTGGGAGATCCCTGCGTAGGGCTCCACCCCAGCTGCTGGCTTGGTTGTCGGGTAGATCAACAGGCTCTCCCTGGGGGCTGTGGGTGGTGTTGCTGGCATGGGGGCCACGAGTGGTGCCCCCCCCCCTGCTGCTGGCCGGCGGGGCTCGGGCTCGAAGTCGCCGGGTTCTGCTGGAGAACCTGCGAGAAGGTTCGCTGCAGGGCGGCAACACTCTCCGGCGTGGGAGAGGGGGCTGGGGCCCTCTCCCTCTCTTCCTTGTACGCTTCCATTTTCGCCGCAAGTGTTGTATTTTGATTAATTAACTCTAAGGCAAACCCCAACAGACGGTCGTAGGCCCCGTGCATGTTGGCCACCTGAGTTTTAGTGAGTTTAATGCCAACCGCGGGGATTGCCTCACTCACTTCCCGGTACATATCAACCAGGGTTGCGGCGTTCGGGTTCAGTGTGAATTTCATTTTTTTCGCCTGCGTTTCAATCTTATCTTGGGTTGGAGGCGAATCCCCGTTGCCCTTCTCAGTTACATCCTCCCCCGGGGGGGAGGCATCGCCACTAGTGCTGCCTGGCACCTGAGCGTCTCAGATGACAGACAGGCTTGCCCAAGAAACGCCCAAAAGCAAAAATAGAAAACACAGTACCAAAATCCCCAGCCGCTCCTCGCGACGAAAGAAAACAGTCTTTTGTGCCAAAAATGGCACGGACAAACTCTCAAAGGGACACCCCTAAAAATAATGAAAAATGGCCTAAAATGGGGAAAAAAAACACCAAACGTACTCTCGCGACCGCGCTACTGCAACGAGTACCGACCTTAGCCCTGCACCGCCATTAGTGTTAAGAAAAAAAAAACTACATGGCGTTTTCGGTCGGAAGAAAAAAGGCGGGAAAAGTGCGCTTGAACAAAAAGCCTATAAATCAGCAAAAAACTGAAATACACAGATTGCATCACCTGGAAAGGGTGGTGCTAGGCTTTTAGCTACGAAAGGGACCTAGCTTACCCGTCCAGCTAATCGGAAAAACCCCCCGAAAAGAAATAAAAAGAAGTTAGCCTGCGTAGTTCAGGCTTCCTTTGTTTGGCCCCTGGCCTAGCACCCCCCACCACTTCGAAAATCAAAGTAGTTGTAAAAATAAAAGTTTTGCCTCTACAAAAGAAACAAACACCCGCTCGTGCTCGCGCAAACGCGAGGAACACGGGCGTTAGATTTATATGTACGGGCGAGCGCTCAAACTTTGAGTTTGGACGCAAAATCAAGTGGCAACCATCTTGATTTTTTCCCGCTAGGCCTAGCTCACACAAAAATGCTCAGAAATCAAAGAACATTAACTTTAGAAAAACAAAAACACCTGGAAACTAATCGCTACACCTTTATACACTAATACCTAAAAGAATATACTTTCAGCTAGCCTGGAAATATAAAAATTATACTTAGCTTGGGGAGCTCATTCGATGCAGGTCTTGCCCCCTCGGCGCCTAGGGAAGAAGTCAGTAGATAGGGACAAAATATATAGAGGAGACTTAAAAGAAGAGAAAAATTAAGTCAAGAAAAAAATAAAAATAAAATTGCTCCTCTGCCCGCACCACAAAGGTATAGCGGCATCCTAATATAAAAAATTACTTAAAAAAACCCCACCCCCCCGGGATCTACTGTTTTAGCACAACCACAGCCAAGGGCACCGGCCCAGTCCATCAGCGACGTTTATTGAAAACTAGAAAAAAAACAAAAGAAAAAAAAAAGAAAAAAAAAATTATTTTTTAAATTTTCCCCAGAAGAGAAGCGCGCATGCACCCGCTGTACAGAATGAAAAAATCCTATATATATTGGTTAAATATGATGAAGAGTAAAATAGTGAGCATGCTATCACTTTACAGAAAAATAGTAAAAATGAAATAGTGTTCTTAGACTAAAATGCATAAAAAAAAGTATATATATATATATATGTATATATACATAGACATGTACATACACACAGACATACATACACACAAAACCATACACACCCAATATAAGGCAAAAATATAAAAAAAGGAAAAAGAAATTGCAAACATACATATATAGGGTAAAAACATAAAAATACGTAAAATTTAAGTGAAATATGTGAAAGATATAAAGAAAAATATATACATATCAATGTACACAATAATGAAAGCCTTTTCTAAAAATCCCTCCCCCTTTTACATGCTACTTCCTGGACTAAACAATTACTAAAATGTATCTCCCTCCCCCCCAGTTCTTCTCTGATGACTTCTCTTGAGTGGCGTTTCGGGCTAGTTGACGATGGTTGTTGAAAGTTCTTTTTACATGATGCTTGATGTTTTAACAGTTCTATGGTTGAATTATGGATCTGGACGGCTTGCTGGATGATGGTCGGCGGTAGTTGGTTCTTGATTACAGGCTTCTTGAGGAATAAACAATTTTATGGTCGATTCGGGGTTGCTGTCTGTCTTCGGGTGGGGATCGCGAGGGTGCTGAAAAGAAAGGCCTTCATTAGTCTCCCCCTCCCCTCCCCTTTTTGTGTTCCTACTCCCTCTTTCCCTGTCCTCCCTTTGTCTTTTGACTGCAGGCCCCCATGGTCCCGGCATATGGCCCTGTCCCTCGGCCGTAACTCTGGTCGTCCCCCCCTCGTCACTCTCTCAACAAGGGGAGGGAACTTCCAGAGCACAGGGTCGGGGCTTTGTCCCCCTGGCCCCCACACCTGCTAGATCAGAGAGGCCGGTTTCCCGGCCTCTCCGCCCCAGCAGGCTGCCTGGGCTGTGGCTGTGGAGCGGGTCCGGCGGGGGCACCGCTATCATCGACCGAGGCCTTGGGGGCAGTGTATGCGGCAGTCTTATGTTTGGTTGTGCGTATACATTCGTGTTATTTGTAGGTGTCCCCATTATACTAGTTTATGTAAACGGTTCCCGGGCCGAGACAAGCGGCCCTGCTCTTCCCGAGCTTTGAGCCGCGTCCAGTGGGCCCCTCCCCTCCACCCATCTGCTGAAGGGGCGGGCCCACCTGAACGCCCATCTGCGGGGGCGCCGCTTACGCCTGTACTCGCGCCACGTCGCCATTGCTGTTGTGGTGTATGCTACTTGGTATCGCATTTTATGTTATGTGGGAGTGCCAGAGAAGGCCACAGAAATCCCCGCGCCCCCGGCGCGCACCCGACCCACGTCCCACCGCTGCCTCACGGCCCCCGAGGTGCCCGCTGCTCGCCCCTTGTGGCCAAGGAGCCGCAGCGGGCACTGCATGTCTTAATGACAGCCCCATCTGGCCGGAGAAGACAGCGGCAAACCGCAGGCCCAGCCCGCACCCCGAGCGCGGGAACCCCTAGGGCCCCCAACACTACCTGGTCTGTAGCAGTTAATGTTTGAAGGTGGCCGCGAACCTCCCCAGATGGCCCTGCTCTTGGCATTGGGTTGCCAATGTGCTGGAGCTCGAGTACCTCCACTCCATGGTGAGGGGCTATTCACCGTTGCCTCACCCCTTCCCCGTACCTTACCCATCAGTACGGGGTTTTGGAGGGTAGCGTGGGCGGGGGCACCGCTGCATGGGGGAGTATTCCCGGGTTTCACCTTCCTGTTGTTGTGCAAGTGAGTGTGTCTGTGTGTTTGTGAGTTCCCTTCCCCCATCCCTCCCATCCCTTCCCTCTTCCCTGTGCGCCAGGAAGCGCCTGGGCACGTGTTGCGTGTCGGAAGGTGCAGAGCACTTTGCACCTGTGGTGCGGGCGGGGACGCTCACCGATTATTGCACTGTGCCCGCTTTTTCCGACAGGCAATCACTTTTTTGTTATGTTAGCCCTCTTCGTTCTAATGTGCCTAATTTTGCCCCAATGAGATTTAACATTTCTCCAATTAGTTTAAGAATTTTTCGGTTTTTTAGAATGTTAATTTTATCTTTATCCGTGACAGCGGTCACTTTGCCGGGCAATAAATTGTACACTTGTTCCGCGAGAGGTTTTAGTAACGGGCATTCATTAAGATAGTGTAGGAAGTTAACGCACTGCCTCCCGCAGAAGCAGTTTTGGTCGGGAGACAGTTTCACTATATAGAGGTAATAAGGCAGCCTGCCATGATTGGTGACGACCTGTGAGACGTAAAAGTTTGCTGGAAAATTGTCTGGTATATCGTGTATACTAGGGATCCATGTACTCAATTCGGAGTTTTGCCCCTCCTCTTTCCATCGCTGATCCCATTCTTTAAAGAGTTGAATTTTGATTTCTTTTTTGACATAGTTTTTCCCCATGGGTAACGCTACCGGTTCTCCATGAGTTCGCGCTTTATTTGCTAGTTTATCTGCCAATTCGTTTCCCTCCACCCCAGTATGGCCTTTCACATGCATTAGATTTATACTATGCATTGTTCGCATTGTTTTAATGGTATTTTTTATGAGTTGAATTACTGGATGGTTATTGTGGGGGTTAGCTAGGGCCTGAAGTGTGGATAAGCTATCCGTGAATAGGTTAATGGTTGTACTGTTTTTAAAAGTTGATACGTATTCCAGACTTTTCAGAATTGCAATCATTTCGGCATCATATATTGTTGCGTGCTTTTCTAATTTGTACAATCTTTCTTTGTTGATTTTTCCGATTCATCTAGTAGTATAAATGCTGCTCCTACTGTCTGGTTACAGACAGATCCATCGGTGAAAATGTTAAGTTGAGCAGTGCTAGGCGCTTTTTTAAAGAATGATACAGCTGTTTTTTCTGCTGGGTGCGTATCCCAGGGATCTAACAGTTTTTGGATTTTTTCCGTCTCCCAGGTCGTCCCAAGTATAGTGTGGTCACTGTTTCTCTGAAACAAGTGAAATGACGCGGCTTCTTTGTCGAGTGTTAGTGCTATTGGCATAATGTTTGAGAGAATATTAAGGTTGATATTGCTAACGGTGCGGTATGCTTTAGTTATTTTCAAAAGCGGCGTTCTTTGTACAGACTGTAGCTTCCTGGCCAAGTGCGAATTGTTTGTATTTTTCCACCATACGGGGGCGGCGTACGTAATTGCTCGTTCTATTCCTCTGATATAAATGTCTCTGAATTGTGTCCCCTTGATGCCCCAGTTGACCCCGGAAAACATGCCGAGGGCTTGGGTGCTTTGAGTTATTTTAGATTTTAGATATTCTGCATGTGCCGTGAATGTCAGTTTTGAGTCGAAAACGACCCCGAGGATTTTAATGAATTTATATGAGTGAGGTTGCGTCCTCCCAATTTAATGGTTGGTACTCGTTTTTTATACCGATCTCCAATATCAAGAACTTCGCACTTGGCCGGGTTAAAGCTTAGCCTTTTTTCATCTCCCCATTCTTTAATGAGGTTTAGCGCCCGGTTTGCATTGTCCTCCAGTTCTTTCCGTGATTTTCCCGTCACTATTAGGGTTACGTCGTCAGCAAATGCCTGAATCGTTATATTGTTTTCGAATCTTTGTTGAAGAAGATCCGCAATAACAACATTGAAAAGAAGTGGACTGAGGGGTGAACCTTGCGGACACCCCTTTACTGAGCCGATAGTAATTTTTTCGCTTTTTGTTAAGTAGGACATTTTGCGGTTTGTCAAAAAGTCTCGAACCAAATTGAAGAGATTTCTGGGGCATTTGTTTTCTCTTAGTTTGTTAATTACTACTGGGGCCCAGAGCGAGTGGAAGGCTCCCTTGATGTCCAGAGACACCAAGATTGCCCCCTTCCCCTCCCTCTTGACGTCCTCCAGCTTAGTTTTAATTTTGTATAACGCGCTTACAGCAGACTTTCTGTGGGTAAAGCCAAATTGGTTTTCATGAAGTAGTTTTTTAGAGTGTAAGAAATGGTACAGCCTATTGTTAATTAATTTTTCTAATACTTTACCAAAGATGGAGTTCAGACAGATCGGTCTATATCCGGAGGGACTGTCAACCCTATCTGTCTTTTTGAGTAGTATTATTTTTCCTTCTTTCCATTCATCGGGGAAATAACCAAATTCCAGACACGCGTTGAAAATTTTAAGAAAGAGTTCTTTAAAGTTGTTGTAGATTGTTCTCAGAAAAAAGGTTTTGATATTATCAATTCCTGGTGCAGTTGTTAATTTCAATTTAGCCAAAACAGCATCTACCTCTGCTGAAGTGAATGGCATGTCATTGATTGTATTGATATCTTCGAGTGACATGAGACGCACGTTGGTCTCATGTGCCGAGTCGCAGTTAGGGTCATCTTCCTCGAATAGCGTTGTTAGGATAAAACGTACTGTCTCTGCCAGACTTTTCGTACGAACTCCATCTGGTAACACGAGAGGACAAAGCACTACCGGGCGTTTAAGTTTGTTAAGTGCTATCTTATATGGGAGGGTAAAAACATTATTGCCATGGATGACCCCGCAGAACTCTTTAAAAGAGCTGTGCTTTGCATCCTTTATGTTGCTTTTATAATCTTTGTGCGCTTCATAATAGGATTTCTTAAAGTGATCTCTATTGTTATTTTTGCAATTTTGATATCTGCGCCGAAGCGCCCGAATTTTTTTTCGTTCGATAGAAAGTTGTGGGGTCCACCATTTAACTTCATTTGCTCGATAGTTAACTACCTTGGAATATATTTCCGTAAGTTCTTCAATTTTGTCATAAAATGTTCTAATTACATGCTCTAAATGATTTTTGGAAACGAAAGGTCTGCTTGACATGTCCCTAAGCCAGCGGTCTTTTATTAATTTGTCTATAACCTTTATCTCGCCTGTTTTTGTTAGTCTTTTGACTGGGCACCTGTTTCCAAAAGCTGTAATTTTGATGTAGCTGTGGTCGCTGCCTGAAGTAGTGTCCAAAACCTCCCAATCCGAAATGTGTCCTATGTGTGTCCATTTACAATAGTTAGATCAATCCAACTTTTGCCGTTTGGTGAGGCGAAAGTTGGGGACGAGTTTCTGTCATTGATC